>NC_140931.1:37013968-37043968 GCF_014529385.1 Adiantum capillus-veneris | reverse complement strand
ACTTTCTAATGAATTAAGATGACTCTTCTATCATGTCTTTGTCTTGTCTAACATATATATATATATATATATATATATATATATATATATATATATATATATATATATATATATATATAGAGAGAGAGAGAGAGAGAGAGAGAGAGAGAGAGAGAGAGAGAGAGAGAGATTTGACGTGGTAAAGAAATGTATTTCAAGCACACTTTTTCACAGGGCATAATTGAAAAATGAGCTCAATAAACTTCATGTCTTGAAAGTCATTTGTATACACTTGGGTTCACAAGAATATCTGTTACATTGACACTAATTCAACCCGACCATCCAACTCTTTGCACAAAATATCTTTTTCCCTTCGCCGCATCACCTTACGGCCAGCTAGGAAAAAGGAAAAATCTGATAGGTCCTTGTCCATTGACTCTTCAATGATGTCATTCCGCAAATGCTGAAGACTGCATAGCTCCCTTATTGTAACCACCAATAGTAGGCCATGCTCTTTATCAATCACTTCCACATCCACAGCAGGATTATCTTCCAAAACTGCAGAAACCTGGTCCGTAGGAATGTACTTACCGTTGAGCATTTGTGATCGCATATACCAAAACGAGAGTAACAGTGATTGGCTTGCAATCATGTACTTGACAACTAGAGTATCAAGCGCGACCTCGCACTGTAAACCAATCTCTTCCTTTGCATACCATCCTTTGTCAAGAAGTTTGTCACAGGATGACTGCTGAAATGACTTGCACATGAACATAGTTTTTGTAACTCGGATGTTGTAGCTATGAAACAGCTCTATGAAGAGTGCAACAGGACAGAAGTTTGCAATTCTAACCAGTTTGGTAGGAATAGAGCTACGTAGAGACCTTTGTATATCCTTGTAGAGCTTACTTCGCATTGCCTCCACCATTGTTTCCTCGGGAACTGGCCAGTCCACAGTGTTCCAATCGGTTGGTAGAGGCACTTTCACCAACATGCCATTCTTATTCCCTGAGCTGATTTGGTAAAAGTGGTCATAAAAAAAGATTCCCTCATCAACCATTCTTTTGTTGCTCCTCTCTGAATACTGTAGAGAACCAATGTGGGCGTGAACTACATGGAAGAGGCCTATTATGCACTCCACAGGCTCCCATTGCTCATAAGAAGAGGGATAAACATCTGCAATATATATAAGAAGAGTTAAACTAAGAGTATCAATAAGTAAAAATGACAAATCTAATGTAATTGAGCTGTGAAGAATGGAGACATTGCTCATAATAAGCGGGAGAAACATTGCAAAATATATAAGAAAAGTTATAATGAGAGTATCAGTAAGTTCACATGTCAAGAGTACTTACAATTGCAACGTGGTTGATGTATATCTGATACATTTCCACCGTTTGCTATCACCTCAGGATGGGTAAACACATGCTGAACAAGAACTTCCTTTACAGATCTTTTGCCGATTTCAACTTTGAAATCCAACACTCTGGCCTTCCATGCTGAGCGGTAAACGTTGATACCACTAGACCTCTTGGGTCTTCTTGGTTGCATGAGGACCCATGAACCTTTGTTTATCCTTTGTCCAACCCATTGGTTCTCTGCACTTATTGAAGCTGGTATTGTAATTAGATAAGATAGAAATTAGCGTCTTCTTGGTACTCTTAGCTTGGCCATTTTCTTGTGGATAATAAGGTGTAGATTTATGGTGGGATATCAAGAATTTTGAGGTGAGTTCTTTTATCATTTCATTTATAAAATGGGTACCATTGTCACTCACAATATGAGAGGGACATCCAGATCGTGTAATAATATTTTCAAAGAGGAACTTAGCTATTGTCTTTGCATCGGCCTTACGTGTAGGTTTGGATTCAGCCCATTTTGTCACATAGTGAGTAGCCAAGATGATATATCAAGATTGACTATTAAGGGTTGTCGAATAATTGGCCTCACAAAATCTAAGCCCCACTTTTCAAATGGTTGGGTCACCTTAATAGGATGTAGATGCATCTTATCTTTTCTCTGTGGTCTTGCATAGCGTTAGCATTCATCACATCCTTTCATAAAGAGTGATGCAGCCTTAAATAAATGGACCACCAATAGCCTCACAGTAATACCTTTCTAGCAATCAATGCTCCTGAAAAGTGATCACCAGCTACGCCCATGTGTGCTTCTTGCAAGCTGGAAAAATATTCATCCGCATGGACACAACATCTAAGAATGTCATCTTTTCCTTGCTTATAGAGAGTTCTGGCAATCAAGCAATAGGGTTCGGATTCCTTGATTAACCTTCGAGGTACATCCTTTCTAATCTCTTTGGGGGGAGCCCATTAACTAAAAAATTCACAATCTTTTCACTCCATTCGTGCATTTTCTCAAGTATAAATAAGGAAGTGTCGGGAAATTCATCATCCACCTCAACAGAGGCTTCACCATTGAGTTTATGAGACAAATGATATTCCATAACATGTTTCTTGCCAGGTCTTACAACAACAATGAAATCAAACTTGAGCAAAACTAGCAACCATTGTGTAATCCTTCCTATGGAACATGGCTTATTTACTAGATACAACAACACTTGATGATCTACGTTAAACAAAAACTTGGTAGCAAGAAGGTAATATAAAAAACAATGTAAAACATAAATCATAGCTAAACCTTCTCGCTCTTTAGTGGTGTAGCTCATCTCAACATCGTTTAATTGGCAAATTTCAAAGTTAATAGGCTAGTCTAGTTTATGTTCTCCTTGTTGAGTTAGAACACACCCGATAGAAAAGTTTGATGCATCAATATGCACATGGAAAATTATATTTTATTCGGGCACTTGTAAGATTGGGACACTTGTCAGGGTCTTTTTTAATAACTCATAAGCATGGTCACACTCCTTGGTTTAGTGAAACTCGATAAGAAGCTTGTACAATGGACGAGCTATCACAACAAAGTTTAAAATAAACCGTCGATAATAACCAACATGGCCCATGAATCTTTGGACTCCCTTATAGTTCGTAGGTGGTGGCAAATTGGCAATGGATTTAATTTTTCTTTCATCTGTGGAAATCCCATTCTTGGATACTATATGCCCTAAAATGACTCCATGGTTAACCCAAAACTGGCATTTGAAAGGGTTCAAAGAGACATGATACAATCTCCACCTTTCAAACACTTTTTGTAAACATGATGGATCTCCATAGAAACCGGAGAGTTCTCAAAGAAGTTGACAAACATCTACAAGTTCTTGAAGGTCAACCATTGCAGCCATTGGAGAAGAATTTGAAGAGTGATTCTATGGGAGTAGAAGGCGACGCAAGTTCCAAAACATATACAAGGTCAAAAGAAGAATCCATCCAAAAAAATTTAGTAGCTCAAGATCTGGGAACTGAGGTGCATGGTGATTTGGAACTTTCATCCATTGGTAGACCAATGCTAACTATAATAGTGATCTTGGGTGATTTTTTTTTGAGACAATGCTGGCACAAGTCCAAAACCTTACACTTAGAAAAAGTAAATTCCCACTTAGATGCACAAGCACTGATGCAAATGCTTTGAAATTTCACACACAAGCTCTAGAGCATATGCAAAACAAGGTCTTGAGGTCAAGATTTTTTGAAAATTGCAGATTTGGTTTCAGAAAAAAAAATTTGGGGGTTTTTTAGGGTTTTTTTTTTTTGGATTGGACCAAATCTGTGTTTTCCCCCTACCTTTAGGTCTCCAATGCAAAAACAAGCACTCAAATCGGCTTTCAACGACCATTTTAGAGCATTTTTACCAAAATCAGCACAATTCCGCCTTTTGTGTTTTTAAGCACAATTTCATGTCAAAATTACTCTAGATCAACATCAGATGTCCTACACTACCTAAAGTCCTACTTTGGATGGTTGAATGGTTGTTTTTGCTTTCTGGCAAGCAAACAGCCTCCTACTTACCTTTTGTGTTTTTCTTTGCGTTTTTTTTTTCTCTTTCAAGTTCTTCACAACCATAAGTCACAACCAAACACACAAACCATAAAACCTAATCTAAACACACAACAAAATAATATAACCATACCTCAACCTCATGGTGGACCACCTCGGCGAGACGCAGGCTCCCTGGCTATCCCTCAGTCAAGAGATCCACTCTCTGACTTCCCACTAAGAAGGCAAATGGTGACAACACTCTAGAAAACTCTAGAGAAACGCTATACAATCAAAAACCAGTGACGCGGTCTACGCTAGTTTAGGCGCTTCGTCGCCGGCAACAGCGCCAATGTTAGCAGGTACGCCGCGACGGACGATGGAGCACAGCGAGAACATAGACCAACAAACTGTCAATCCGAGGACGTAGCTGACCCGACTAGGGCATGGAGGCAATCTCTGGGTTGTCAACTCTGAGCTAGACACCAACAACACTCTACACTCACTAATCCTACCACAACACTACCATAAAGCAAAGAAACAGACAACGCATCCAACGAAACACTACAAGCTCGAAACAGTCTCAAATCATATCGGAATGACTCGAAATCGGAGGGTAAGACTCACAAGGACATATCCTATGTGGCCAAACACCTAAACCCTGAAAACCATAACTGTAAGACCTCTAATCGCTGTCACGATAGACTCAAAACAACAATTTTCAAAACAACAAGCTGTAACTAGCTCACTATATATCCACATATGCATATATAGAAAAAATGCACACAAACATGTTAAGAATTACTCTTTGAAGTGACTCACGGGACAAGCTATGAGTAGAAAACCTCAGCCTAAAAGTGATCCTTGGTTGGAACTCCAATGCTTTCCACCTGTGATGTCAATGTAGAAGATTTTGCCTCCAAGAAAGTGTGTGCTTGGGAAACAAAATATCTCAAGAGACCTCTACAAGGGTGTGTAAATGCCTACATGTTCATGTATGAGAACACAACAAATAGAAGTGTCAATGTCAATCTCAAACTCTCAATGCCGTGCGTCTGCACCATCTCTTCTTCTTTACACAAATCTACCAAAAAACTTTAAACCTCAAGCTCTGCACAAGCTGGAATTGCATCTTCCACATCAAAATTTATGCACCCAACTTTGAGCACCTCTCATGCTTTCAAAAGTGCATCATACTCACACATTGTGTGAAACAGAATTCCTAAAATTTCCTGTATGCAGTCATTCTAAGCTGAATATCAACAAAAGGTAAGGAATTTGCAAAAAGTTTATGCTACAAAAATGTAGACCACATTGAAATGGAGGAGAAATCAGAAAAGAATTTTGAGATTTGTAATCTACAAAGAGACAAGAAATCTACAAAATAGTGTTATTGTGTACACATAGCTTTCATTGCAATGCCTTCACCTAGTTTTTTAGGAAAAACAAATAGGAAACAATTTTCAGATTTTCAATCTACAAGGAGAAAAACAATCTACAAAACAGTGTTATTGTGTACATATAGTTTTTAGGGCAACACCTTTACCTACACACTATCTTCCACATTGTCTTCTAAGATTCGACAAGAGTATACATCACTGTCAACCGAGAGAGCAAGTTATTGCTTTGGATCTGTTGATGCCTCCATGCCAGTTGAAGGGATGCACAAATGCAGTGCATATGCAGAGAAGGAGAAGAGGGGGGGGGGGGGGGGGAGAGAGAGAGAGAGAGAGAGAATACAAAGGGGTGGACCAGAGTGGCAATAAGTGCTCACTCCTTACTCTTTTATGTATAAAGAATATGGATAATTTAGTGGAGTCACTGGGTGGCCAGATATCGTATGCCTATCTTGAGGCAAGGCACATGTCATCTTTACTTCAACAGAAACTCTACCATGAGTGTGCAGCATTTGGTATGCATGCACAATAGATTTGAAAGAGCTTGAGACAACAGATTTCAAAAGAAATTTTTTATTGCATGTTCATTGAATACATCAATGGAAAAACATTATCAATTTGTAAAAAAATATTATAGGTGTCTACAAGTGACATACTATCCTTCAATTCCGGCTCTTATATCTATTTAGCATCTTAAAAAGGGTGTTTTTTAAATTTAATAAGATATTTACATAGTACCTTACCATTGCATAGCACCTTGTCTTTGTAATGGATGATATGCTCGAGTTGCAGTATCTCTTCAACCCCTTCAAATTTTGGAGGGTCTTTTGCTACTGGCTCTTGTGGAGGATCACCCTTGTAGCATTTTATTAGACTTACATGGAATGAATTACGGATTGGCCAATGAGAGGGTATCTTAATTTGATAATCCATTTCATTGATTGGTCATAGAATTTGGAATGGTCCATAATACCTGTGTGCTAACTTTGCATAGTAATTTTGACGACCACTGAGTTCTCCATGCCAACTTTTGACCATAGTGTGCCTTAAGAAAACTTTGGTAAACTTTAAGAGAACAAATTCATGCTCTTTGAACTAGAGATTTCTTCTATGTTTGTCATCAATAGCCTTGTGCTTTTTCTGATTGTTGACAAGAACGCACTCATATTCATAGCAAACTAGAACTATAAACCTAGAGATTATCTTGAGCCTAGATCAAGACATCCAATGGGGGTTCCACAAGCATACGCATAGGCATGTCAGTACTTGAATTTAAAATGATTTTGTGATTCTGTGATGGAAGTGAAATAGATCATGTGCTTCCAAGTTTTCCTAAAAATCTTGACAACAAGGAGAAAGCAACGATGAACATTATTGGGATAATGCCATGCTTGAGTGAATCAAAAACTGAGCCTACAGTTCCAATAAATGCGATGACAAGAGATCAAGCTCAAGAAGTTACCAAAATCCCACAACAAATGAAAGAAAAGATGCTAAGAGAGAAAGCTACCTTAGAGGCCAAGCTGCAACAAGCCAGAGAGCGGTTGAAACATGACTAGGAAAACATGAATCAAACCAAGGGAGTAGTGTCATCCAAAATTTCATCGGGAGGGTTATCCCTAGTAGACAAAGTCATAGAACCTTTATAGGCTCTATTACAAGCTTACGAGGCTAGACTAAAAACAAACTAGATGTTGGAACAGAGGGTGATTGGCATATCTACGTCCAGAAGTAGAAAAACAAAGATTAGAAATTCACAAAAGATAGCTCAAGCTGTAAACTTTAATGGGGTAGTAACTTATGTGTAGTGGACATTAACATAGACATAGTGAGCATTTCATTAAGAATAAATTCCTTATGAGCATAACAAGAGTGTTTGGTTGGAGAGAGAGAAACAAAAGCATAACACCTCGTTAGAATTAGGCATGAGAAATGCTTCAAAAAGATAGAGAAATTAAGCTATTAAAAATAGTTGAGGACCGGATTTACATGGAGCCCTCATCCCCCCCCCCCCCCCCCCCCCCCCAAAAGGCTTTGTATTATAGGTTTCCCCCATCAAGGGAGACATTTTGCAATACAATACTTTTTGTTCCTTCGATAACTTTTTGGTGCAATGAAGATGGAAGCTTCAAGCACCAAGCTTACACTTGAAAAAAAACATCAATTCCCTCACGGTCTTAGACCCAAGATCTCATACACCTTCGAAGATATTGAGAGCTTGCGGGGTATGAGAGTAGATCTAGAGGAAGAAGAAGTATTCTTACGAGAAAGAAGTATTTCTCCTCACATAAGCACTCTTAATAGCTTAGCATAGCTTAGTAATTAGCATGGTAGAGGAGATGAGCATGCATTGAAGCTTGGCTCTTGGTTGGATTTGCATCACAAAGCCAAGAGTTGTTGGTGTAGGTCTCCCTTCTCAAAAGCTTGGAGAAGATGATGAGCTTTCCATTAAAGCTTGGAGAAGGAGAGAGAGTTCTTTACTCCACACATGAGTTGTGTGAGTGTCTGTATGATAATGCCTTTGAAAAATCAGTCCCCCCCTCTCTCTCTCTTGATCGACCCCTCTTGCTATTTCCTCTTGCTGGCCCCTCAGTGGCTCATGCCAAGCTTAGCCAATAGGAAATAAGAGGTCAAATGGAGAGCCTTGTGACAAATGGCCCTCTTTCCTCTTTAGTGAAAGCTTAGATAATTCAAATAATTCATTTAAATTCCCATTGGACCTTTTGGTCTTTTGGCCTATAGGAATTAAGCAAGCCATTGGGCTGCTTCATTCTCATTGGACCCCTTGTCAGACTGTTCAATAAGCTTCTAGGAGACTTAATTTTCATTGGTTCTTTTATCAAGAATTTTTAAATGAATTAAACTAAATTTACTCTAGCTTAATTCTCATTGGTCCACCTCTATGCCATCCAATAGGATTTGAATGCACTTTGGGGGCAACTGGGGAACCTGACATGTGTCCACTTTTCCCTTTGTGTAAAGGGAAGCCTTGAGTGTGTGTGTGTGTGTGTATGAGTGTGTGTTCTCTCATCTCTTCTCTCTCTTACCCTACCTTTAGGGCTCGCCCCCTCCCATCTATGGATATGTGAAGACTTTATGGTCTTCACAAAAGCATCCAATTCTGCTACTAACCTTGACCATTTGGACTTTACCTTTGAATTTTGGAACCTTAGAATTTTGGAAGTCTTAATGGGCTAAACCCTAAGGTCTTTGAAGCATCATTCATGCACATTGCTCTATTGTAGATGGGCCCCCTTTGGATCACTATTTTCCCTCCTTTGGATCCCTATTGTGACCAGTCTGCTAGCCTTAATATTCTAGCTTTTTCTCCCCTGTTACTTCCCCATATTGAATGATCAGTTTAACATGAGAAAATCATTTAAGAGAATTAGATATTAGTTATTATGACATTACCTCTCTCTTGAAATCACAGTCGTCCTCGACTATGAGGTAGATATGATAAAGCCTAGTCATTAGTCCTTTTTCTAGCGGGTAGAGGATCCCTATTTTACCCTACGACACCGTTCTAGAATGGATGACTAATCCATTTGGAGCTTGAGAGCCTAAGCTGCCACAAGCATGTCTGCACATTAGTCCTATCAATATTCCATAGTAGAGTGACAAGTTCTACTTGGTGTTTGGGAGACGTTGTCTCCGTAAACTTGATCCTAAGCATGCATACTTCTTAACATTTGTGCACAATAAAGAAAAAGAGAGTCTTATAAGAAAAAAACTTTGCTCATTTAAATATATTTACCTTTGCTTACTCTAGAGAAGCATTGTAAGCATTGACAATGTTTAGGTTATCCTTTAAGTGTATGCCTTGCATCCATCTAGCATCTTCAAAAGGATATTTCTTAAAATTAATAAGATACCGTCGTATAATCTTATCGTCCCTCAATACCTTGTCTTCATGTTGGAGAATGGAGTAGGGATGTAGCACCTCTTCTTGGTCCTTGATCTCTAGAGTAGGGTCGTAGCACCTCTTCTTGGTCCTTGATCTCTGTAGTAGGGCTGTAGCACCTCTTCTTGGTCCTTGATCTCTGGTGGGTTTTCAATAGTTGGTTCTTGAGGTGGCTCTCCTTTGTAAGGCTTTAGTAGGCTCACATGGAAAGTGTAACATTTAATGGCCTAATAACTTGTGGGTAGCGGAAATGAGCATGAACATAGTGGGCATTCCATTAGAATAGATTCCTAATGAGAATTACAAGAGTGCTTGGGTGGAGAGAGCAACAAAAAGAATAACACCTAGTTAGATAGCATCGACAATACTTTCAAGAGAGAGAAAAATTAAGCTATTGACAATAGTTGAGGACTGGATTTGCATGGAGCCGGTCCCCCCTCCAAAAGGCTTTGTATTATGGTTTCTCCCATCAAGAGAGACATGGTACAATACAATTCTTTGTGTTCCTTCAAGACTAGCTAGTGCAATGAAGATGAAAGCTTCATGCACTAAGCAAAACACTTAACAAACACAACTTTAATTATCCCCGTTCTGAGACCCAAGACCTCACACACCTTCGAAGATGGTGAGAGCTAGCAGGGTATGAGAGTAGATTGAGAGGAAGAAGGAGTATCTTACGAGAAAGATGGACATACCCTCACATAATCACTCATATTAGCATAGCTTTAGCTTAGTAATTAGCTTGGTAGAGGAGATGAGCATGCATTGAAGCTTGGCTCTTGGTTGGATTTGCATCCACATGCCAAGAGTGTGTTGATGTAGGCTTCTATCTCACAAGCTTGGAGTAGGTGATGAGCTCTCCATTAAAGCTTGGGAGGAGATAGTCTTCTTTGCTTCACACATAGACTGTGTGTGAGTGTGTGTGTGATAATGCCTTGCAAAAATCAGCCCCCTCTCTCTCTGGCTCTCCCCAAGTCAAGCCAATCACAATTAAGCAGCATAAGTTGTAGCCTTCTGACATGTGTCCCCCTTTCCCCTTTTGTGAGAGTTTTAGGTAATTAAATTATTAAACTAAACTCTCATTGGACCCATTTTCCTCCTAGCCAATAGGAATCAGGCAAGCCATGGGGCTCCTGAATGCTCATTGGACCCCTTGGGAGACTGCCCAATAGTCTTCTAGGAGACTTAATTCTCATTGGTTTCTTTTATTAAATGTTTTAAAATTAATTAAACTAGATTTACTTTAGCTTAATTCTCATTGGTCCACTTCAAGGGTCATCCAATAGGAATTGGGCACACCTTGTGGGCATGTGGGCTAGGGAGCTGACATGTGTCCCTAATTCCCTTTGTGTAAAGGGGCTTGTTTGTGTGTGTGTGTGTGTGTGTGGATTTCTCTCTCATCCCCTAGAAGAAGGGCTCGCCCCCTCCCATGTAGGGATGTGCAAAGACTTTTAGGGCACACACAAAGCATCCAATTTTCCCTAGGGTTGACCTTTGGACACAACCTTTGAATTTTGGAACCTTAGCATTTTGGAAGTCTTAATGGGCTGAACCTTAGGGTCTTTTTAGCCCATTGTTGCACATGGCTCTTTTGCAGATGGCCCCCCCTTTGGATCCCTACTGTGGCCGGTCTGCTAGTTTAACCAATATTCTAGCTTTTTCTCCCCTGGCACTTCCCCACATTACATGATCAGTTTAATATGAGAAAATCATTTAGGAGAATTAGATATTGATTATTATGACAGAAAGCATTGTGTTTGAGCCAATGACTAGGCAACTTGAGTTGATAGGCCATCTCATTGATTGGTCTAAGAATCTGGAAGGGACCATAGTACCTTTTTGATAACATAGCATAGTACTTTTGGTGTCTCGTAGAATTCTTGCCCATTGTGTGCCTTAATCGAGCCTTAGGAAACTTAAGCAAGACCCAATCATTTGGTTTAAAGGCTTGAGATCTTCTGTGCTTATTAGCAATAGCCTTTTTCCTATGTTGTGAGATAGAGATAGCATCCTTAATCTTTTGGAAATATTCTTGTAGGTCTCAGCTATACTCATCTGCAACAACAGCAAAGATCTTCCCATGTACCTTGAGTAGCAAGGGACTTTTTTATCTTCCCTCTATCAACTCAAAGAGGTGCTTTTCCCATGGAAGTATGTACAATGTTATTGTAAGCATACTCCACTAAGGGTAAGTACTTCTCCTATTGGGACTTTTGATCTACCTCTGTGGCATAAGCTTTTAGTAGATCAAGAATGGTTAGGTTAGCTATTTCACTTTGGCCATCTATTTGGGGATGATAGGCCGAAGAGAAGTTTAGACTTGTCCCTAAGTTCTCAAAGAGACCCTTACAAAAATTAATGGTCATTCTAGGATCTCTATCCAACACTATGGATGCTGGCAAGCCATGGTACTTGAAGATTTGTGATATGAAGAGGGTTGCCATTTGATGGGCTTTGATAGTATTTTTGACAAGTATTTTTACTAAACCTGTCTACTATTGTCCATATTCCCATATTCCCATGGATAGACTTGGGCAATCCAAAGATGAAATCCATGGATATGCTCTCCCATGGTGAATTAGGGATTGGCAAAGGTTGAAGCAAACCGGGTTGCTTCCCCTTATCAAACTTCGTCTTTTAGTAAACCACGCATTTTGAGACATACTCTTGTATGTTTGCTTTCATGGTAGGCCAATAGAAGTAGGTTTCTATCCCTCTTAGGGTAGTTTGAATCCCTCTATGCCCCACATAAGGAGGAGCATATGATTCATACATCACTTTCTCACGTAGTGAGCTAGTAACACATAGCCTATTTCCATAGACAAGATAACCATCTTGTAGGGTAGATGGTTCCTCTTTCTTCCCTAGTGCAAGGCCTGAAATCACATCTTTAAAATCGGGATCATTAGTGCACTCATCTATCATAATAGATAGATCATTGTGAGTAGCTATTGATACCGCATTCACTCTTGGTCGTCTTGAGAGTGCATCAGCTACAAGATTATGCTTGCCAGTAATGTGAGCAATATGAAAGTGAAACTGTGAGAGAAAATTTTTCCACCTCATTTGTTTTGTTGGAGAGCTTGGTTGACATCATGAAGAACTTAAGTCTTTGGTGATCTATTCGTAGAATGAAAGGAGTCCCCAATATATAGTGCTTCCACGAGTCTAAGGCATGTAGAACTGCGAGGAGTTCCGTTTCATATATGCCTAGAGCTTGCTCAACAGGGTTGAGCCTTTGATTCTCATAGGCTATGGCGTGCCCTTCTTGGAGCAAAACAGCTCCAAGGCAATCATCACAAGTGTCGCATTGGACCTCAAATGGCTTTGAGAGGTCCGACAGTGTAAGCACAGGTTGAGAGATGAGTTCTCCTTGAGCTTTTCAAAAGCATTGTTCTCTTTTGCAAATCATGTAAACTTAATGTTTTTTTTAGTTAGGTGATGCAATGGTCCTTCTATTAGTGAAAATTTTTATATAAAGCGTCTATAGTATGCACACATACCTATAAAGCTTCTTAGTTCATGCAAATTCCTTGGAATAGGCCATCCTTTTATTACTCCAACTTTGATGGATCCATTTAAATACCATCTTGAGAGATAATGTGACCTAAATACTGAATTTCTTGCAAGAAAAATTCACTTTTCTTTTGATTTATGAAAAGCCTATTCTCTCTTAGAACTTGAAAAATTACCTGGAGATGTTGCTTGTGTTCATCCAAAGAGTTGGAGTAGATGATAATATCATTGAAGAACACTCCAGCGAAGCTGTAGTGAGGCCTGAATAGCTTCTCCATCATTCGGTTGAAGGTAGTTGGTGCATTGGTCAAGCCAAAAGGCATGACAATGTACTCATAAAGACCAAACATAGTGCGAAATGCGGTCTTTACAATGTCTTGATAACTATCCTAATTTGATGGTAGCCACTTTTTAGGTCAATCCTACTAAAGTAGGTCACCCCTTGTAGATTATCAAATAGGTCTTCTACCCGTGGAACGGGAAACCTATTCTTGATAGTGATCCTATTTAGTGCTCTATAGTCGACACACATACGATATGTGCCATCTTTCTTTTGCACTAATAACACGGGTGAACAAAATGGAGATGAGCTAGGCCTAACCATGCCGTTCTCAACTAACTCAAGCACTTGCCGCATAATCTCCTCTTGTTGAGCTTGAGAAACTCTATAAGGAGTTTTATTAGGTGGAGAACTTCCTGGAAGAAGTTCAATTGCATGGTCATCATCCCTTCATTTTGGAGGTAATTGGCTAGGGATGTCGTCAATAAAAACATCTTGGAATCCACTAAGAAAGCTAAATAACTTTTTTTCTTTTTTATTCCCTTCATTTTTAGTTAACAAATCATTAGGTTCATTTGAAAGTCTTTTCCAAATATCATGTACGTGGAAATAGAGCGCTTTATTGACTTATCAAAAGCTTGTTTATGTACAAGGGGTATAGTGTGACCTGACTCGTTAGCATCTATATACATAGTCTTCTCCCTGTACGTAAAGTAAATATTCCTTTCAGGGAACTTGATGTCGGCAGCCATGCGATCAAACCATGGGGGCCTTAAAATGACATCTTCATGCTTAAGAGGAGATATAAAAAAGTCCTCTTTATCTACATAACTTTGGACATGAAACCTTAGCTTCCCCATCAAGGGAGTAACCGAGGCCTCATGTCCCTTGAAGACTCATTCCACGTTCACTTCATCTCCCATTTCATATGCTTGGATACCTAGCTTGGTGGCCAACTCCATGGAGATGAAGTTGTGAGTAGAGCCAGGATCAAAGAGAATAAATGCATCGTGTTTTCTTACCTTTCCCCAAGCATAACATAGTGGAGATCCTTTGCGATGAGCATCCTCTTCTTGAACTTTGACTATGGAAGCTCTAGGAGGCTCATTGTGTGTGTTCTTTTGGGGGCATGCACAGTAGGCATGGCCTTGCTCCCTGCATTTAAAACAACGGTTATCCTTGCATAAAACGCCCAAGCTCTTCTTGAGAGAGTTTCTTTTTGCCCTTGTAAACTACACTTCTCCTTAGATTTGTTGTTATTAGAGTTTCCCTTAGGAGACTTTTGGACATTTTCCTTCCCCTTAGGCTCGTTGCAGTCCTTGTTTTCCATGGGCTTAAGATTTCTCTTAGCCCCTTGTTGGAATTCTATTCGTGAAGACACCATGGTATGGTGTATAACTGTAGATATGGTGCATGGCCTTGGGGAGTTAACGTACTCCGCCATATCCTTAGTTGAACCCACACAAAATTGTTGTTTTTTCTCTCCAAAATCCATCTTTTTGAAGACAGTGTCTTTGAGATGTAAATCCCAAAACTTGTCTACATATTTGTGAATAGATTCGTAGGGAGAGAGCTTCAAGCTTCGCCATTTGGTGAGTACTTTGTCTTTGGCATCGGTAGCCAAAAACTGCTTCATGATGGAAGCTCTTAAAGCTTTTCACGTTCGTGGAGCTTCACTATTTGCTCGTAGGCTAGACCACCATTGCCTGGTGGACTTTTTAAAATGCATAGCTACATGGTGTAGCTTAGAGGACTCCGTGAAGCCCTCATCTCCAAATGCCACATTGAATTGTTGGATGAAGGCCAAGACTTCGTCCGTAGCACCAAAGGTGCCATCGTAGGTAAGGAAAGAGATGTCCTTTCCTCCCTCTTTGAACTTTTGGAGCTTGGACGACCTCTTCCATGCGGCATAGGATTTCCTATGTCCTCTTCTTTTGGGTGGTTCAGGAGTTGCACCATCACTTTCTTCAGAAGAGGAAGAGTATGAGGAAGATGGAGAAGAGGGTGGCCTCTTTCTTGCCTTTTTCTTCCCTTGTTCCTCCTTGTCTGCACCATCACTTTCTTTAGAAGAGGAAGAGGATGAAGAAGATGGAGAAGAGGGTGACCTCTTTCTCGCCTTTTTCTTCTCTTGTTTTTTCTCCTCCCTCTTTGAATTATGGTGTAGAGAAGTATGCAATGGTCTTCTCCATTTAGGGGGTGTTGGAGAGCGTTTTGCCCGCCATCTTCATGGAGCCATTTTCGGCAAGGTGGCAGGAGAGTCCTTCTTTCTTGTTCTTTGGGTGGGGGCTCTACCATTGCAAGGCTTAAAACTCCCTATTCTACTTACTCAATTGCAATTAATAATACCAACCATTTATAGTCAATGAGGACCTCTCTTCTTTAGCAAGAAAAGAGAAACCTCATGCTCTGATACCAATGTAACATTTAATGAGGTAGTAACTTATGTGTAGTAGAAATTAACATAGTGAGCATTTCATTAAGAATAGATTCCTAATGAGCATAGCAAGAGTGCTTGATTGGAAAAGCATAACACCTTGTTAGAATTAGGCATGAACAATACTTCAAAAAGAGAGAGAAATTAAGCTATTGACAGCAGTTGAGGACCGGATCTACATGGAGCCAGGGTCCCCCCTCCAAAAGGCTTTGTATTATAGGTTTCCCCCATCAAGGGAGACATTTTGCAATACAATACTTTGTGTTCCTTCAATAACTTGCTGGTGCAATGAAGATGGAAGCCTTAAGCACCAAGCTTACACTTGGAAAACACATCATCAATTCCCACACGGTATCAGACCCAAGACCTCACACACCTTCGAAGATGGTGAGAGCTAGTGGGGTACGAGAGTAGATCTAGAGAAAGAACAAGTATTCTTACGAGAAAGAAGTATTTCTCCTCAAATAATCACTCTTAATAGCTTAGCATAGCTTAGTAATTAGCATGGTAGAGGAGATGGGCATGCATTGAAGCTTGGATCTTGGTTGAATTTGCATCACAAAGCCAAGAGTTGTTGGTGTAGGCCTCCCTTCTCAAAATCTTGGAGAAGATGATGAGCTTTCCATTAAAGCTTGGAGAAGGAGAGAGAGTTCTTTGCTCCACACATGATTTGTGTGAGTGTGAGTATGATAATGCCTTTGCAAAATCAGCCCCCTCTCTCTCTTGGTGAACCCCTCTTGCTATTTCCTCTTGCCGGCCCTTCGTTGGCTCATGCCAAGCTTAGCCAATAGGAAATAAGAGATCAAATGGAGAGCCTTGTGGCAAGTCTCCCTCTTACCCATTTAGTGAGATCGTAGGTAATTCAAATAATTCATTTAAATTCCCATTGGACCTTTTAATCTTCTAGCCAATAGGAATTAAGCAAGCGATTGGGCTGCTTGGCAGACTATCCAATAAGCTTCTAGGAGAGTTAATTTTCATTGGTTCTTTTATCAAGTGTTTTTAAATGAATTAAACTAAATTTACTCTAGCCTAATTCTCATTGGTCCACCTCTATGGCCATCCAATAGGATTTGAATGCACTTTGGGGGCAACTGGGCTAGGAACCTGACATGTGTCCACTATGCCCTTTGTGTAAAGGGAAGCCTTGAGTGTGTGTGTGCGTGTGTGTGTGTGTGTGTGTGTGTGTGTGTGTTCTCTCACCTCTTCTCTCTCTTCCCCTACCTTTAGGGATCGCCCCCTCCCATCTAGGGATATGTGAAGACTTTATGGTCTTCACAACACCATCCAATTCTACTAAGCTTGACAATTTGGAGTTTGGAACCTTAGATTTTTGGAAGTCTTAATGGGATAAACCCTAATGTCTTTGAGGCACCATTCATGCACATTGCTCTTTTGCAGATGGCACCCTTTTGGATCCCTATATTTCCCTCCTTTGGATCCCTATTGTGACCAATCTACTAGCCTTACCAATATTCTAGCTCTTTCTCCCCTAGTACTTCCCCATATTAAATGATCAGTTTAACATGAGAAAATCATTTAGGAGAATTAGATATTAGTTATTATGGCACAAGCTATAATGGAGCTAGAAAAACCAAACAATCCTAGACAGGAAGTATACATTTACAAATGAGACGGGGAGATTGAGCACAAAGGAAACAAAATGAATAATAAAATGAATGATAAGACTGAAACGCCACTCAAAGATAGGGTAGTGGCTAACACAATAAACGACTCCATGGCCTATGGGAAGTAATTAGGAATGAAAAGGATGATAGTGAAACTTTTAAGTATGCACCTATCAGTAAAATCAATATCGATCATCCAATAGACATACAATCTCTATACATTGATACAGGGACAAAATCATCCCAAGAGAGTAAACCTAAAACATTGAAGACTTTGTCGTCTTTCATAGGAGAGCATGAAACAAAATTGGAGATCAAGCTAGTGTTGTATCAATGGAAGTGAATTCCACAGATGATAGACACTAAGAGCCTATACAAACTAATGTCAACTCCTATACAATATATGATTACTCTCTTTGACTTGCTACAAATTAGACCACATCTATGGGGAAAGTGGGCAAAGAAAATGGGATTGAAAATTACTCTTTGAGATATCCCCTTAGATTAGCAAATGGGTGGGCTGACACAAAACAAACCAAAGGCAGAACCAGTACCTGTGAACAAGGTGGGAGATTATAGTGAAGGAGAAGAAGGGAATACCACCTTGCCCATGGAACACAAGGGAGTAAGAAAGATTGGTATACTTGATAGCAGGTCTGGAGCCGCCATTGCCACAAAAGATATATGGGAGAAATTGGGAAGACCAAATCTCAGGAAAACACGATTGATGTTACAACGTGTAGATGGGTACATAGAGAGACCTGTACCAATGCTAGAATAGATTACAATATCCTCTTCTGGGATTGAATACAAACATACCTTTGTGATAGTAGATTTTGGCAAGAGCAACAACTTTGATGTCATTTTACAGAGACCATTTATGTGTCAACTTAAAATGGTACAAGACTGGGGCTACAACCATATCTACATAAGGCACAAAGAGGTTACCATGAGAATCAACATGAAGGACCATAGCTACAGAGATATTAGTCGGAATCTTGTAGAGGAATTTGATTCAACAATGTTAACTATAGCAAGAGATCTTGCATGGATTGAGACTAAAGCACATCTTTGTGGATGTGGGGAGCTTTTGAGTGTGAGAGCTTGATAAGAGAAGTGTTTATCCTAGAAAGACCAATAGAGAATAACGACTATATTTCAGAGCCATTTTTTGAAGATTTGTTTGAAACTTTGGCTAGAATCATATTGGCTACTCCAGACATATGCATGAACAAAGTAGCCGCAACAAGATTTTGTGATGAAGAGGGCTATGATATAGTACCCTTCTAAATGGTGAGTGTTATCTTGGAATCAGGGTTAGAGGTCGAGTACTTAGACACCCAAGAAACTATTGAGTGAATGCACAGTTGATGAGATTTGCATCAAAGATCTGGGTAATGAAATAGAGAAAAAAATTCAAGACTTGCAAGACAACAAATATATTGAGCCAAAAAGTGATAAAACAAAAGCAAATGAGAGAAAAATATATGCCTCTTATGAGGAGCCAAACACAGTATTTGATGCTCGTAGGAGCAACAAATTGTGTCAAGGAAATTATCACAAAGAGATATTTGAAACCTGCTTCAACAATCATAAGAAACAAATACCTAATTGAGACGTCATTTAGAATGAAAAAAATTGAGCACAAATGACAATATCAAAAATTGAAACAAACATTGAAAGAAGTCTGGAAAACTAAGATGGAGAGTGAAGAGGCTCAGACACAGATTGATTTGATGTGCCCTCTCACTACAAAAAAATACAAGAGACAAGATTGAAAGATTATAGTTCAGAAATCACTATAAGAACTTAAAGAAACAACAACACCTTATGATGGAACTCAGAAATCCAAGTGCATAGGCTGAGCTAAACCAAGAGAGGAACCAAAGATGGCATACATTGCCACTGACATCATAGAGGAGAAAGAGCATCTTTTGATAGCTATGCTCAAAAAGTATAGAGATGCGTTTTCATGGTCATACAAAGACCTTAACTGTGTGGATCAAGACATCTATTAACACACAACACTCCTTAAGAGTGATGAAAATCCTCACAGACAACGTCCCTATACCTATAACAAAACCTTTTCCAAGAAGATCAAGGAGGAGATAGATAAGCTTAAGAAGTACAGTTTATATGCAAGATTAAGCACACGGATTGGGTTTTACCAATTGTGATAGTGCCAAAGAAAAACAAAATATTACATTTATGTGAATCTCAAGCACGTAAACATGGCTACTATAAGAGACAACTCTCCCCAGCCAATTACTAATCATGTGATCAAGCAAGTTGCAGAAAAGGAAACTTATGGGTTTCTTGATGGCTTTTAAGGCTACAATCTGCTTTCTACAAAGCCAGAGGATCAACATAAGATAGACTTTGCTACATAATGGGGCATATTCGCTTATCAAGTGATACCATTTGGCTTATCTAATGCACCTACCACATGCCAAAGGCTGAAGAGTCATGCTTTCAAGGAGTATCTAAGACAGTTCTCAAAAATTTGCATGGATGACTTATGTGTTCATTGTCTATTGAGGAATGAGCACATAGAACACTTGAAGAAGATCTTTGAGAAGTGCAAACATATTGTATCTACTTAAATACAAAAAAAATGTGTCTTCATGGTAAGACAAGGAGCGATTCTAGGGCACATTATGTCCAAGAACAAAGTTTCCATGGATATGGAGAAGATTCTAGTGAAAAGTGGATTTTCATAGTGAGACAAGGATACATCATACGGAATATTGTGTCCAAGAACCGCATTTCCATAAATCTAGAGAGGATTCAAGTGATTGTCGCTCTACCAAGACCTACAAAAGTTGGGGAGGTCCAAGCCTTCATGGGCCATTGTGGATATTATAGAAGATTCATCTATATGTATGCAATTATTGTCAAACCTCTCTACTCTCTTACCCTAAAATTTGAATGGACCAACAAATGTGAAGAAGCATTCTAGACATTGAAGCAAAGAATGATTTCTCCTCCAATTTTGAAAGCTCTTGATTGTTTTCTCTAATGTTGAAAGCTCTTGATTAGATGAAGAATTTTTATGTCAACATCAACGCATCAACTTATGCTATAAGATGCATTCCAATATATCATGGAGAGAACAACATGGATTTTCCTATATGCTACTCCAGCAAAAAATTGAATGGTACAAAAAAGAAGTATACGACCACAAAGAGAGAACGGTTAGTAATGGTGTATGCGGTGAAGAAATTTGGGCACTACCTTCTCGTGAATAAATTTGTATTTTTTAATGGATCATCAGGTACTATTATACTTGGTGAACAAACCTTGAAATACAAGACATATTTTCCAATGGTTCATAGTATTGTTTGAGTATGATTTCACAATTGTGGTGAAAAAGGGAACTACAAATCAAAGAGCTGACCATTATCAAGAATGACTCATGGGGAAGCACCCACCAGGACTGACAATGGCTTGTCTGATTTTTATATGTTCAACATTGAGATGGTACCAAGGTGGAGTGAACCCATCATACCATTGCTCACCATTGGATCATTATAGATTCCAAGGTAGCCAATCATCATTGAGGAAACCCAAATACTCATGATGATAGTCCAGAGACTATACAGGCAAGCAATTGATGGTATATTGTACCTATGTATAAAACCAGATGAGATACACTTGTACTTGAGCTAGGCTCATGTGAAAAATACAAGAATTCACAATGGAGAAGTGCAAACGCATCAGAGATTGATGAGAGTAGGTGTATATTGGCCCAAAATGTAAAAAATTGTTCATGACTACATCAATTTTTGTAACATTTGTGCAACCAACACACCATTAGAACATGCAACTTTGTTTGGAATCACAGTACCTAAGTGGAGCGCATACATTGTGGAATCCCTGATAAAGAAAACCTTACCAGAGGGGTTGAGTAAAATAAGGACCAAATCCAGTTAGACTCAAGCAGAGAGCAATGTGTTAATTGAGAATCACCTCTACAAGAGGGAAGGATTATCAATTGTGGATGTATGTCACGAAAAGCGAATAGATTCTGATTCTAGAGCAAGCTCATGCTCAGGACAAACATGTGGTCATTTATTTTCAGATAAACACGCGATCAATCACATCTACAAGAGAGGGAAGGATGATCAATTTTGGATGTATGTCATGGAAAGCGAATACATTTTGATTCTAGGAGCAAGCTTATGCTGGAAAAATATGTGATCAATTGTGGATGTATGTCACAAAAAGCAAATACATTTTGATTCTAGAGCAAGTTCATGCTGGACATACACATGGTCATTTTTCTAATCATAAAAGGACGACAAAAAATATTAATGTGCACGGGAATTTTGTGGCCTACCTTGTTAATGGATATTGAGTCTTATGTGAAGAGTTGTGACAAGTTCCAATGAACAAAGGCTCATATATGGAGAGATAAAATTCATCTACTACTAATGATGGGGACAAGAGCTTTTTTCAAATGGGACATAGATTTTGTCTGGCCCATAACATCTCCAACATAGCATATGCATGCTCAATACATCATCTTGGCAACAAATCGTTTCACCAAATGTCCCAAAGCAAAAGTGACACAAAAGAAAGATGTGCAAACGACATCACAATTCTTGTACAAGACTATCATTACAAGATTTGGGCTACCAATCAAAATAGTCAGCAATAGAGGGACTCACTTTATAAGAAAACCAATAAAATTTTTGTGAGATGAGTTCATGCTAGTTCATCGCAAAGTAGCACCATTTCACCCTCAAGATAATGGACAAGCTGAGGGCATGAACAAAATCCTATGTATGGTGCTCACAAAGATAGTAAGTAAATTGAGATTGGTATCGAAAGTTACATTCAAGCTTATGGGCATATAGAGTAGCTTACAAAAACAGTGATTGGAATGATACCATTTAGCATGGTGTTTGGACTAAATTCCATAATTCCCATAGACTTCCTGATCTTGACACTTAGAGTATCCAAAACCTTAGAGTGGACATGCCATGAGTTGTCAGAAAGATTAGATATTCTTGAGCATTTAGGTGAGACACTTAGAGTATCCAAAACCTTAGAGTGGACATGCCATGAGTTGTCAGAAAGATTAGATATTCTTGAGCATTTAGGTGAGACATTTACAAGCTATTGCAGGAAAGATGCATGAAGGAGTTTCACGATCAACTTGTGATCAACAAGGAGTTTAAAGGGGGTGACTTATGTGTTGGTCTACACCTTAAAGCAATATGCAAAAAAAATAAAGAAGCGAGGCAATGGCTCATTTGTGATTCATGATATATCATCGAGTAGATCCATCAAGATTGCTACATTAGAGGGAGAAGACATACCCAATTGGATTATTGGATACAAGTTAAAGAAATATCACGTACCACTAACCAGAGAAATGTTATAGAAGATCCACGATGCAGCTAAAAGGAAGAAGCAAGCCTAGGATAACCAAACACAGGCTTAGAAAAAGGCTAAGTTATAGATTTTAAAGCGCAAAGAATGACCAATCAACTTGACAATTTAGCCACAACCAGCAATGACACCTTCTCCAATAGAGGCAATTTAGATAGGACATAATTAGCTTGGAGGTATGGACGTACACATCCAAATATAGCTTCCAAATGGATCGATAGAATGAGAACTTGTGGACACATGAGCTTGAGTCAATGCCATCAAATATTCTATGTATTTGAAGATGACAAATACACCATTAATGATAGATCACATAGAGATCAAGGCTAAAAATTGAGAAAAATATAATCAGCTTAGGCCAAGCCAATCTATTCATCAATATCTCAGCGACCATCATTGCCCACACCAATTCCATGTCATTGTAAATACAGATCTCAAAAAAGAAGTCATCCTAGGAGTTCCTTTGATGCAAACATTCAAAATAATTTTGGTTTGGCATGAGGAAACTTTAAAGTTCAAGCTTAATGACACCTCTTATGTCACTCCAATGGTGCAAACAAATCACATGTAGACAGTTTAGCCCATTGTTAAAAAACCATAGCCACAGTGATGATGCCTACACCTATACCACACTCCAAAGAACAATCAATCAGACATGTATGGGTGAAGCAATCCATGATGGCAAAAACAAACCTAAGCAGATATGGATACCAACCCAATAACACCACAAGTATCAACCAAAGCTAACACCACAAGTATCAATCAGACATGTATGGGTGAAGCAATCCATGATGGCAAAAACAAACCTAAGCAGATATGGATACCAACCCAATAACACCACAAGTATCAACCAAAGCTAACAAACTTTATCCTCCAACAAAATCTCACCGGCCTCAACACAGTTATACTTGGGAGTGGCAACCAAACCAGCAACTTAAACTTAAAGCTAGCCCACCCAAGTATCAATGGATTCCAAACCACAGACAATCCAACCAACCAAGACAACTTGGCAATGAGACTGAAACAACTAACTTGATAGCCAACTCAACAATCTCCACCCACCACAACTACCAAGAACAAGTGGGTACCCAAGCAGTTGAAGACAATGAAAATCACAACCAAGGTATTCCCACAACCAACAATAAAATCGTGAGTGCGACATCTTCAAACTCTTTTGTTTGGACCACGTAGTATAGATGGAACCTTGACAACAAAGACTGTTGAATAATCCCTTCAGTATCCACATCTTGCCGCATCATAGTGTTATCACATGCATTTCTTCTGTTAGCATAATAAGTCCACATTACACGGCCTTGCATAGACAAAATGTTATCGCCCTTGCACATTGCACAATTTTTTGTCCAAGGCGACTCTAAATGGAAAGGGGGGAGTAGCAGCCTACAGTGACATGATAAGCTGCAAGATGTTGAGAGTTCATGTGTATAATGTATAAAGGTGTTTTGTTGCATTATTATTGCTTTTTATCTTATTTTGACCTCTTATCATACATATTAATGAGCCATATTGACATTTACCATGATGTCGAAAGTGAGAGTATGTATATATGAGTGTTAGGAATAATTTTTGCTAATTCTTGCCAAATAATATTAAACTTTAGTAATTTTGTCTAAATTTTAGCTAATAAGGATAAGAAATTGATAAAATTACCCAAAAAAGCCAGAATTGGGTTTCGACAGCAAAAAAGCAAGAACTTCAAGCATGGAGATTTTTGTGCCATTAAATTTTTGGCCAACTTACGTAGGATCAATTTGTAGAATCAAGGGCAAACAATGACAATATGTCCAAATAACAAGTTTTTGGAGCCGCATGAGTAATTAAGGCAAAGAAGGTAAGAGTGGACTTGGGATTCTAGGTAACTCAGATACATATAGCCAAAATAGGGCAAAATAGGCCTCATTTGCATTTAGAGAGAGAGAGAGAGAGAGAGAGAGAGAGAGAGAGCTTAGCTTCCTTGTGACCTAGAACACACATCGGTTTTTTTCTTGCTATGGGAACTCAGGGCTAGGGCTACAGCTCTGCCAAATTTAATAGGTATGATCCACTTACCTTCCTCGACAAGTTTATGTGAGCAACATAGCACCAAAAACACCAAACAAAACATACAAATAGAAATTGAATCATAGATTTTGCAAATTATATAAGTCTAATAGAAGAAGTAAAAGTGCTCCAAATTCAAAAAGTTTTGGTCAAAATACTTGGTAAGCCAAGAGACTCCAAGCCATGTCATCACAATTGATTGGGTGGTGGAACATGGATCACAATCCATGTTTTCCATCACCCAATCATAGAGAAAATTCACCAGTAGAATGCCTCAAACCTCACCTAAACACTTGTAAAAATAGTAGAAAAACCTACTCCAACATTGATCACAATCCATGTCCCGCAATAGCTCACAATTGGGCCAAGAGTTGCGAAGAGTTAGCATTAGGGAAATTTTGGACTCTCAAATGGGCCCTATAAGAACTTTGACTTTCTCCCTCTTGTCCAAAATGGGCACATAGTAAAAATTTTACAAATGAAATCAAAACTTGTCGAACCTTTTGGATTTAAATTGTACTCGTCTAGATTTATCCATTGATATATAGAATTCCATCAAATTCCTTATATTCTAGAAGATTCCACTTTTTGATGTGACAACTCCGTCTTATAAATGGAATCTGTCCCCACATTTCAGCTTCAGTGGGGAGGCCATAACTTCTACAAATCAACTCCAAATTTTTTGGAGTTTAGGGATTTAGAACCTACTTTCCAGTGATATGTTGATTGATAGGGTTTTGACAAAGTGTTTATGTACTTCACCAGGTTGCTGACTTTGGACAAGAAAGGCAAAGTCAAACCTCCTTATAGGGACCCTTTGAGAGTCCAAATTTTCCCTAATGGTTATAACTTTGGAAGATCAACCCTAAAATTTGGGAGAATTTGGACACATTTTGACTACGAAACCCCAAATTCTTGGAAAGTTAGTATCCAAATGGTGATTTTGACCTAGACCAATGAGAATGTGGTATAAACCTCAAAAGTTGGCAACCAATCATTATAGGAGAATGTGTAGATTCTTCCCTGCAAGTTTTGTGTGATATATTTCAAACATGGATCACAATCCATGACCCCCAAGAGCAAAACTGTCAGGGTTTGATCAACAGGTTTATTGAAGTATATCACAAGCATCAAGAGATTGGAAAAACTCTATAAGATTGGTTAAAGTCCACGAAATTGGAACTTTAGGGTCTTAAAGTGCCAAGAGTTAGGGTTTCTAAGAGAAAGCGAACTTGGGAGGATTTGTATGATTAAAGAGTCACATTGTAACCAAAGAATGCTTGGAAAAAACAAAAAACTTGATAGCAAGAACAAAAGGATCATACAAAGTCAGATTGTAGTGAGATTTGAAGGACAAGTGAACATAGTGGTGGTATTGAACATACAGGAATCTGATCAACAAAAACTAACACCTACTAACCACACGAATGCAACAAAAATAGTTAAGTCAAAGTCGAGAAAGCAGGGCCATAAATTGGGAAATCGAATTAAATTGGTAAAATTAGATCTATATTTGAAAAGATTCCTGCCATTTGTAGTTTAATTTCAAATTTTCAAGTCATTTGAAAACTAAAATCCTTATGAGAATCCAAAATTATCTTAAGTCTACAAAAAACTTGCAAAATTTGACTTGAAGAGCAAATCAAAGATCCAAATTTCAAAAGTTTGCCCCCATAGCATTCAATAAAAAATGCTCACTTAGATGGTACCAAGATAACTCAAAAATGTGTTTCAGCATGGATCACGATCCCTATACCTCTAGCCCAAAATTGACCTGAATCAATTATCCCTAGTGCTTATAGTTGTCTTAGACACACTGTGAAGTTTGGTCAAATTTGGATCTCTTTTGCTTAAGTTATGCTCATTTTTCAATTTATGGTCAAGTTTGCATAACAACAACTTTTGCGAAAACTTTTTGACCAATTTTGGCACTAGAAGGCTAAATTAAGTTAGCAAGATACCTTGTCAACATGCACCAAAAAAATGGAGAGCTTCTCCATACGAGATAGTCAATATCTCGTCCAATGAGAAGGCACATACCACAGCTCAGGAGTTAACACAAATCCTTGCAAGCATCTTCATTGGAAAATTGACTGATCTTGCTATATCTTAAAGTGTAGAAGCCACCTAGGTACATTGAACCTCTATTGCATTTAGCAGCGGTGGTGATGGCAACTTGATTGTTTGAGCAATGAGTCATTAAATGCAACCTCATCCGCTACATCCTAGTGATCCTTGTTGAAGCCAATCTTAAGAGTAGTGAGAAGAATAAAGTTTACATGAATTTCTAACCCATTCTCAGACGCATTGCCTACCAAGCCTTGGGCATGATTGAAGATCTATCGAAGGTTGAGTCCCAACTGGATCTCCTCCACAAGTCTAAGCATACAGCCAAAGCGGTGGGAAGTGACTCAACAACATCAACCAAGAGAAAGACATGCATCTCTAGCACCAGCCATGGATAGTGAAGCAATCGAGTCGGATACAAGGAGAGATAAAGACCAAAGAAGATATCCCATCTAAGTATCAGCCAATGGAGGAAGAAGAAGATGTGGAAATCACTCTGGTCAGAAAGAAACAATAGCAAGAAGATCACATCCCCAAGACACAAGGCCAAAGAACTATGTAGGATGTTAAGAGAAGAGAAGATGGCAAAGAAAGCAGAGGAGGAAAAGAAAGTCGTAGAAGCCCAACAAGTGTCCTCAAGTCCCCCAACTCTAATGATGTTGATTTAGATGCCAGATTATAAGGGATTAAAGAAGAGAGAAGACAAACGACTAAAGTTGGCCTCAAGTTAGCTGATGCTACAAGACAGAGAATCCATCAAGAGCTAAAGCGCAAGGCTAAGCAAAGAGAGGAGGCATCAAAGTGATAACGAACAACGAAGCTTGATTCTATCCTAAAATCTCCTTGCATCCAACCTTTGCAACATGAGGATACTGATCAAGAAGCTGTGAACACAATGACGATAGTAGGGGGAATAGAGGAAACCACCTCTACAAGACCACATTCTCCCTTCCCTACTAATGTGCTAGAGGAAGGACAAGCTTCCACACAAACCCTCCCTCAAGATCCTACAAACACCATGGAGGTAGCACAAGAAATAGTAACCATGCAACAAAATGTGGAATCACAAACCCAAGGGAAAAGATTACCGGATCCACACATTCTATAGCTGACAAATATTGGAGAGCAACCTAGCACACAAAACAAAGTTGTTGAAGTACAAAAGACTCCACCACAGATTGAAGAGCATGATGATACATCACATAGGAAGAAAGAAATCATGACAAAAAATGCTCCCTTTCTACAACCAATAGACAAAGTAGTGGGAACGAAAATAGTCAAGAAGTTTGACCTCAAAGAAATGCTTGATATGATAGTGCAACTCAACAGTCAGAAGGTGGTGAGTAACTCCGAATCAGAAAAGCGGAGAAAGCTAAGGCTACCACCAAAAGAGAAAACTAGGAGATAACAGATCTCAAAAAGCAATTGGCAATCTAAAAAAGCAAAAAAGAAGGCTCCAGACAACTCTAGCACAAGAGAAAAGAGATGTGAAAAACACCTACAAAGATCTAGAAAAGAAAATTGAAGTAAATAGTGAAACACAAGTAGAACAACAAGCACTTGAGAGGGAGAAGAAGCAGTATTCCAAACTATGTGACTCTTATGATGTGGTAAAACACACCCTCTCCACCCTCCTAAAAATCAAGATGCTTCTACCTCTCAACACTCAACACTCAACACTCTCAATCAAGATGCTTCTACCTCTCAACACTCAACAACAAACTCAGATGAGATAAAAGCACTTAAGGTGGAATTGGAGCAAGAAAAGTTGCAGAGACAACTTTTGATGGTGGTGGAGAGGGGGAATGGGGAACACACCTAGCATACACACAAATGCCTCTTTTTAATTTAGGGTATTCATACCACCCCTTTCCTCTCAAAAAAAACCTTCAAACAACATACTCACATCGTCAAACAACCGTTTGCACACAACACAGCGCGCCAATGTGTTCACCAAGACCAAACACATGTGCACTCACAACATCCGCATAGCTTCTATCACACAAACCATCAATGCACACAAAAAGCCTCTCTCTCTCTCTCTCTCTCTCTCTCTGTCTCTCTCTCTCTCTCTCTCTCTCTCTCTCTCTCTCTCTCTCTCTCTCTCTCTCTCTCTCTCTCTCTCTCTCTCTCTCTCTCTCTCTCTCTACAAGCCACCGACTTCACCATAAACATTTTCAAAAAGCTTTGTTCTTCTCTTTGGAGTGGGCTCTATCTTTGCCCCATTGGTAGCAGCTTCTATTGTAGAGATGGCATGTGAAGATCAGGGACGGTGAGAATAGGTCCATGACTAAGTAGATACTTAAGCTTTTCAAAAGCTTGTTTTTGTCCAGGTCCCCAATAGAAGGGAATCCGCTTCTTTGTCTGATCATGGAGAGGACCTGCTATGGCGGCAAAGGCTTGAATGAAACGCCATTAATAGAACAGAGGCCGAGAAAACTGCGTACGTCATGTACTGTAGTTGGCATAGGCCATTCTACAACTGCTTGAATCTTATCAGGGTCCATTCTCACCTGGTTGTGAGAAACTATATGGCCCAAGGAGTGAATTTCTTTTAGAAATAACTTACTCTTCTTAGCATTCACAAATAATTTGTGTTTGCGTAATTCTTCAAACACTAATGCAAGAGGCTTATAGTGTATGAACCATGTTTGACACAATATCTGTGCTCGTTGCTGTTGTCCCCCCTTGTTGTGCCATCGCTCACCCCCACCCCCCAACGCTGCCCACTAGCCCCCCCCCCCCCCCCCCCCCCCCCCCCCCCGCTGCCCGCACCCGCCACTACCGCCCACGTCCTCGCCCACCACTGCCGCCCTTTCTGCCCTAAGTTTAAACCCCTATCCTCATCATCATTGAGAAAAATAAAATTATCATAAGTGAGACTATATGTGCCATACGTGTAATCATAAAAATCTTCCTCATCATTAGATGCACATATTTTCACTAAGAATGTCACTAGGCCTGTATAATCATCTTGCTCAAAAGGGTAAGCTTGTTCAATCAGAGAGATGTTCTCTACTAAGTAAGGATCAACTTGGGTCAAGAGATGTCTCAGCCATTCTAATTTCTCAAAATTTTTCTCACACGCTAGTGCATCTACCAAATCCCATTCACAGGGCAAGCATCGGGTAGACTATGTGAAACACTTGTGAAAAGTAAAGAGGATACCTCTCACCCAAGGTAGGAGTGGATGACTCTAGCATAGTAGCCATATCTGTACACACAGAAAGATTTTGGTTAGCACACTATCATTCATTGAATGGTTCTACTCTTATATAATCAAGAATCGACTCTTGCATAATCACTCAAGAGAAGTTTACGATTACAAGCTAATGCACTCTAAGATTATATGTTTGTAATTCATGGCCCACACTAAAGCAAAGATCATCATAAAGAGAATACAAATTGTTGTGTTCAAGTTTGTATTCTTTCAGATTTGTTTTCAATTGAGAT